>NC_068446.1:19067976-19082976 GCF_023373465.1 Oncorhynchus keta
ATCAAGGAGTGTATTTGTGCGTTTGAATATGAATATCTTGGAGACCTGTTTGTTCTGACCCTCTCACCCTTCAACCCTCACCCTCTACCCCCCCCACCCCCACCCCCACCCTTCATCCCTCACTGCCCTTCAGGCACAGAGGTTCTCATCTCGCCCCTCTCAGACCTCTCACCCCAAACCCCCCACACAGTGATAGCATAGACCTTACATCCTGCTACTCATCTCAGCCATTTGAAGTGAGGTCAATGTGCTCCTCTCATTATTGCAGAGAATAGCAACTTACACTGTATGTTGTCTGCCGTTCAAATGCCATCATTTGATCAAATACCATTAAGTTCTGTACTGTTGATCTCTTCTATCATATTAACATTCTCTTGCTGTCTGTTGTTTTCTAAGTACAGTACATCACTGTGACTGTAGGTCTGCTCAGCACCTCATCACTCTCTAGTTTGTACCGTGTGTTCTGTCTGAGTCAGTCCTCAGAGGCATAGTGTGTGTATGACTGGTTCTGAATCCCTCCTGGTGGATGTTATAGTGCGTGCGTGTGTGTGGTTTACCGTAATAGTGTACTGTGTGATTCATACATTGTCATCTGCTTTGACTTCTCTGTGTAACTTGCCGTTTTAGGGGAAAAGAGCCACTCACACGATTAATCAATCAATCACGAGTGTGTGTGTGTGTGTGATCTGCACTCACTGTGCCTCAACATGTGGCTTCGATCACCAGGCTCTGTTTGGTCCCACCCCAAATGTACCCCTTCGCTGAGAGTTATGGCTATTGATGCCGTCTTCATGTTTTTCAAGCAGGTCATTTTGGACCTGGTTTCAGAAATGAAGCCTGAGGTTCCTGTTACTGGTGTGTCTGTTCCCTTGCATGTGTTTCATATGTCTTTTTGCAGGCATTTGTGTGAATCTGATTCAAAATGGAGCCTGTGTGTGGCTGACTATGTGTGATGACTCATGATCATGTAAACCGATATAAAGTGTCAGATGGGTTTATTGGGGACTTTGTTTGTCAGAGGAAATTCACATTGACAAAAATGTAAGGAGAGGCAGCACGACGAGATTGCAATTGACATAATACGTGCGTTCATTTTTGTCATTTTACGTGTGACGTCCTTTGCCTTACTTTTCGTTGCGGCTGTCAACGAGACATTCTTGCTCTGCAGCTCCAAGTTTGCGTAAATACCAGTGTCACAGTCGCCGCTGACGAGCCAGTAAGCTTGCAAAATATTCAACATTTCAAGCAATTCTTCCTCTAAAACATAGTAGCTAACGTTACACTCTTGAATAATGCAACAATTCACCAGCATGTGTAGACAGGTAAAGAGTTTCTGTTGTTGTTCGTACACACATTAATCAGCTAAATGTAGCATTGCGAAATAATAACACATTAGCATATCAAACATGGAGGTTTACCCCTTTCATACGAATATAAAAGTACAGCTACCGCATTTTAACGTGACCTTAGAACGAACAAGGCTTCATTTGATCAATATCATGGAAGTCTTTATATGAGGTAAACGCCAACGTTAATAATTCCCCTGGGCCTGGTGTCCCAAAAGCATATTAAAGGCTAAGTTCATTGTTAGAGCCTTTGGAGGAGTGTCGTTATATCACTCTGCACCGTTTCCCTTAAGCCATCATTATAGAGCCCCACAGTGGACAGGTCATAATGCTCATAAAACCTAGCGTTTAATCACGGACATGGTTCCAATCTGGGGGTGGTTTTCAGCATCATTTGAAGCACCTTTAACAGGGTCTGTGTTTTGATAACCGTACAAATCTCTCTCGGACAAGGTGACTTTTGTCAATGTGTTCTGCTCTATTTTACTCTCATATTCGAAAATACTAATGAACGGCAAAGTAAACATCGTGCAAGACTACAAATCTTTGCTGTCAGCTAGTTAGCTACTGGCTATCCTGATCCAAAATGGAAGTTATATTGAACATTTTCATTTGAGCTAATATTTGTTGGCTTATTCATGCATTTGGACTTGTGTCTTATACAGAATACTCTTCTAGTAGTTGTCAGATATTTACAATTGGCCATGAATATTAGGATTTTGTTTTTGTGAAGAAGGCTGTATTGGCAACCTTCCCTTTTTTTTGACCAGATCCTCTACTCCTTCAGATGGTGAAGGTCTATATTTAATCCCTTATTTCTGCCAACTATATGAATGAGGTGAAATCTATTTCAATTCATGGTGCCCGAATGCACTGCTGTGTTAAAGCAATTCAGAACTACCTTGATGATATGTTCTGTTGAAGATTCAAAGCCAGATGAACTAATTGGAGAATGCATCCATAATCAAGAATGAAGACGCATATTTATTTGACCAGAATGCACCTAGTCGGGCCTCCATCCCAGTCTGTATCACAACCGGCCGTGATTGGGAGTCCCACAGGGCGGCGCACAATTGGCCCATCGTCGTCCAGGTTAGGGGAGGGTTTGGCCGGGGTGGGCCGTCATTGTAAAATAAGAATTTGTTCTTAACTGACTTGCCTAGTTAAATAAAGATTAAATACATGTAAATAAACTAGTTAACCATGAGCTAGCTAGCTAGCTAGCTAGATAACATGTATTATTTACATTTAAAACTTGCCCATGACAGATCACAGAATTTTCTATTTAAACTATGTATTCATTACTAAATGTAGCTAACATTAAATAGTTCATCCAGAGACTCTTAACCTTGAGTCGGCAGTCTCGTCGAGGTCATCATGTCCAGGTGAGTGACATGAAGCTTGACAGACATTTGTAGTTCTGTGTGATAGCCTCGTTAGCAGCTAACCGTCAGTTCATTTTTAAGGGGTGAATACAGGCGAATATATTGATAAAAGTTCACTTGTCCGAGAGAGATTTACACAGCTATCAAAATGTTGTGCCAGGTTCAGCCGACACGAAGCGCTTCCTCTCAATCTCACAACAGAATTAGATGTTCATCATGTTTCTCAAACGTCATATTTCTAAGATGTTACAAACGTTGCAATTCTATGTGTTTAAGGTTAACTTTAGGAATTAACTCAGATTTTGTAAGGTTGGGGTTAAGTTTAGGCATTAATTATGAAAAAGTCAAAGGTACAGTGCCTTGCGAAAGTATTTGGCCCCCTTGAACTTTGCGACCTTTTGCCACATTTCAGGCTTCAAACATAAAGATATAAAACTGTATTTTTTTGTGAAGAATCAACAACAAGTGGGACACAATCATGAAGTGGAACGACATTTATTGGATATTTCAAACTTTTTTAACAAATCAAAAACTGAAAAATTGGGCGTGCAAAATTATTCTGCCCCTTTAATTTCAGTGCAGCAAACTCTCTCCGGAAGTTCAGTGAGGATCTCTGAATGATCCAATGTTGACCTAAATGACTAATGATGATAAATACAATCCACCTGTGTGTAATCAAGTCTCCGTATAAATGCACCTGCACTGTGATAGTCTCAGAGGTGCGTTAAAAGCGCAGAGAGCATCATGAAGAACAAGGAACACACCAGGCAGGTCTGAGATACTGTTGTAAAGAAGTTTAAAGCCGGATTTGGATACAAAAAGATTTCCCAAGCTTTAAACATCCCAAGGAGCACTGTGCAAGCGATAATATTGAAATGGAAGGAGTATCAGACCACTGCAAATCTACCAAGACCTGGCCGTCCCTCTAAACTTTCAGCTCATACAAGGAGATGACTGATCAGAGATGCAGCCAAGAGGCGCATGATCACTCTGGATGAACTTCAGAGATCTACAGCTGAGGTGGGAGACTCTGTCCATAGGACAATCAGTCATATATTGCACAAATCTGGCCTTTATGGAAGAGTGGCAAGAAGAAAGCCATTTCTTAAAGATATTCATAAAAAGTGTTGTTTAAAGTTTGCCACAAGCCACCTGGGAGACACACCAAACATGTGGAAGAAGGTGCTCTGGTCAGATATAACCAAAATTGAACTTTTTGGCAACAATGCAAAACGTTATGTTTGGCGTAAAAGCAACACAGCTCATCACCCTGAACACACCATCCCCACTGTCAAACATGGTGGTGGCAGCATCGTGGTTTGGGCCTGCTTTTCTTCAGCAGGGACAGGGAAGATGGTTAAAATTGATGGGAAGATGGATGGAGCCAAATACAGGACCATTCTGAAGAAAACCTGATGGAGTCTGCAAAAGACCTGAGACTGGGACGAGATTTGTCTTCCAACAAGACAATGATCCAAAACATAAAGCAAAATATACAATGGAATGGTTCAAAAATAAACATATCCAGGTGTTAGAATGGCCAAGTCAAAGTCCAGACCTGAATCCAATCAAGAATCTGTGGAAAGAACTGAAAACTGCTGTTCACAAATGTTCTCCATCCAACCTCACTGAGCTCGAGCTGTTTTGCAAGGAGGAATGGGAAAAAATTCAGTCTCTCGATGTGCAAAACTGATAGAGACATACCCCAAGCGACTTACAGCTGTAATCGCAGCAAAAGGTGGCGCTACAAAGTATTAACTTAAGGGGGCTGAATAATTTTGCACGCCCAATTTTTCAGTTTTGATTTGTTAAAAAACTTTGAAATATCCAATAAATGTCGTTCCACTTCATGATTGTGTCCCTCTTGTTGTTGATTCTTCACAAAAAAATACAGTTTTCTATCTTTATGTTTGAAGCCTGAAATGTGGCAAAAGGTCGCAAAGTTCAAGGGGGCCGAATACTTTCGCAAGGCACTGTATGCAATCACCACTGTAAGTCGCTCTGGATAAGAGTGTCTGCTGAATACATGTAAATGTAAAATGATTTAGGTTAGGTCTTAGCTCCAAATGGTTAAGGTAAGGGTTAAGGTTTGCGAAAGGCTTAAAACTAAAATATCAAAAACGTATTTCTATCACTGGTGGAAAACGATTGGAACAATTTCTGCTTTTGACCTCTAGGTTTTATGGGTATTATGTCACATATCTCTATGACTGTTTGACTTGAAAACGGTCGTAATCTAACCCCTACAGTCAGACCATTCGTAGAACGGCTAAGTGACATTAGTGACAACACTCGTAAGCCTAAGTTCCAGGCCCTGGTGAGTTGATCAGATTCTTGCTGCATGCTTCTTGCCTGGACAGTTTTACCTGTATGTTGGGCTCAACGAGACAATTTTGTTTATGCTGCCCTGCTTAGAGGAGGAGGGGAGGGTAACTGTCAGGCGAGTGTCATGCGCGCCATCCGGAGGTAGCATTCAACCATGAGAAATAAGCAAGTTTACATTAGAGTAATGTCCCTCGAGAATCGATACCGCTCAAGAATCTCTTGAAATGAGAAAAGACTCTTAGTGAGAATCTGGCAGGTCGGAGGGGTTTATTTGGGTTTCAGGTATCAAATGAAACCCACTGCTTTTTCTCATTATCTCTCCCATCCACTCTTATCTGTTTTCATTGTAATGGTTTTACAGAGTCAATAAACACTCATACACACATATGTACTCACACAAATACACACACTCACATTGCCATACAGATGCAGAAAGACCTACTGATTCACACACAGGCGCGTGCACACACACGGACACAAACACATCACTACCAATGTCCATTGCCTTGTCTCTCAGGTCATTGTGGTTTCAGAGATCAGACACAAACATTCCCCTGTACCCTGCCCTCCCTCACCCCCTACCCACTTAGTTCAGGCCAGGAGCACCCAGGGACATCCTGACGGGAGAGGCCACCTCCCCCTCCCCATCTACCCATAACCCCCATAAAATCATTATCGCAGGATCACAACACAGCCCCTCCACATTCACATTATCTGTCTCTGTCTCCCCTGAGAGCTAGCCCCACATCACAGTTATCATTCAACACACACTCTCTTTCACGTGCGCACACACACACACACACACACACACACACACACACACACACACACACACAAACTGAACAGAGGGAGGATCAAAGGTTAATCATGCACACTCGTGTTTCTCGGTCCTTCTCAATGTAGTGTGTGTGTGTGTGTGTGTGTGTGTGTGTGTGTGTGTGTGTGTGTGTGTGTGTGTGTGTGTGTGTGTGTGTGTGTGTGTGTGTGTGTGTGTGTGTGTGTGTGTGTGTGTGTGTGTGTGTGTGTGTGTGTGTGTGTGTGTGTGTAATGTTGTGTGAGACCCAGTTTATGTGCGCGCGTCTGTCTGTCCTCACTAATGAATTGTTTAAGGAGTATTTTTTTTTCAAACAATAAATAAACAGATCTTACTTACTTCTCTGAATCTTTGTTTCTTTTACTCTCTCCTCCTTGCCCTTTCTTTATGGATTTACTCAAGCCAAGGGTAGTTTTCCCTCTGAAATTGAATCTCTTTTTACTTTAGGTGATTTCAGGCAAACACTGTTTTCTATTGGATTTGTAGAACCAGCCATTAGTTTGATCTATACTCTCCTATAAAGCTTTGTGTGTAAAGGCATCAGCATGCTTTAGTTCGGCTTTGGTCTAGCCAAACTCCGCTTGGCCAACCGAACGAGTGTGCTCACATACTCCCTTAAAAGACCTTCGGTTCAAAAACAAGAAAAAAGCGACAATAGTACTGTTTGTCCATCTTGAGCCAGTATACACTTCATAAAACTAGTCAGAATTAATCTTAGATTACTCAAGAAATCTGTCATTAATTTTGATGAAGTAGATCTAACTAAGATGCAGTGCAGTATTTCGTAAGTGAAGAACTTTGCATGAAAACTATTCGTCTCTCGTTGAATGACAAGAGACACTTAATTGAAGTATCCCTACTGTTAGCCAATCACCAACGAAGGGGCGTAGACTTACCGCTACCGAGAAAGAAAAAAATACGAACAGCCGAAAAACCAATGACCGAAGACCAAAACCAACGGCCGAAGACCAAAACCAAAGGCCGAAGACCGAAGACCAAAACCAAAGGCCGAAGACCGAAGACCAAAACCAAAGGCCGAAGACCAAAACCAAAGGCCGAAGACCGAAGACCAAAACCAAAGGCCGAAGAGACCAAAACCAAAGGCCGAAGACCGAAGACCAAAACCAAAGGCCGAAGACCGAAGACCAAAACCAAAGGCCGAAGACCAAAACCAAAGGCCGAAGACCGAAGACCAAAACGAACAAAAACATTCAAAACAAAACATCATCATTAATATATGCACAAACTGTCCCAAACTGTTTTGGATGGGAAGCCTTAAGATGGCTACAAGCTCTTTTCGTTGCATTCCACCCAGAGAGGAAGGCCGCCTTGTGTAGTGTATATTCACTAGGGGACTTGGGGAGCAAGAGTAGCTGACCAAGCAAGAGGAGCCGAGGCACTCTTTTTTTGACTAGCTAGTGACGACGTTTGAACTTCCGGATCCGGTGTTATATATCTGTTTACAAATGCTAGCTACATGTCAGGCTAGTCCGGTGTTATATGCTTTACGACACTATTTCTTAGCCGCAGAAGCAAACATGTCTCTTTTTGAATTGCAATTGCTAGAGTTTGAGGAGCAAGAGCTTGAACTAGGGCTGTTGCGGTGACCGTATTACCAACACACTGGCGGTCACGAGTCATGAAGGCAGTCAAATTCCACATGACCTTTTAGTCACTGTAATTAGACTTCTCCAAGCTCCGAGGCTGCTGATGGTCATTCTGCCTGGTTACTAGTCCAACACTCTAACCACATTGCTTATATTTACAACAGGAGTATAGCCTCACCTGACTGGCAAGTGAAAAAATAAACCACAGGGGTTAAAGTGGCAGAACAACAGATTTTACCATGTCAGCTCCTTGCATTCTCTATTTAAGTGCATAGATGACATAAACCACGGGAAAAGCGTTTTTCTATTTAAGTGCCTGCTTTTTTTTCCGCACCTGTTTCAATACAGGTGCATGATAATGGTCCATTCGAAATCAATTTTTTGGGGACTTATTCACACTTTACAAATCACAATAAAGAGTACTATAATGACAGTCACTTTATCCTTGTTTTAGTTGTTCATGTATTTTTGGCGAGGCTAGACCCTCAAGACATTGACCTAACCTTGTGTCATGTGTAGTGGCCTTTCAATGAGAACTTTCCTGCTGTGGTACATGGGTGAGAATGGCTGTTCAGCTGTAGACAATAAGACTCGACCCTCGAGACATTACATAACACAAGGTTGTACATGGTCATGTGTAGTGGCCTTTCAATGGAGACCCTTCCTCCTTTTCGTACAACGGTGAGTGTCCAGCTGTAGATAATAAGGACAACCCCCCCCCCAAGACATTAACCTAATCAACATAGTTCATGTGCAAAGCAGTACAAGTTTGCTGAGTGACTGATTCAAAACAGGAGTATTTTCTGCCAGTACAAAGACAAAATACCTTTTACATATGTATTGACTATCACAAAAGGAACATGGTGGAATATGAAACCATGTAATACACAGATGAAACAAGTTGAACAGCAGTAACATGTGAATGAGGAAATGAGTATAAACATGCGCCAGCAACCGTTTTTCCGGGTGAGACAAACGGGGAGACGTTGATCAGCAGGAATAGACACCGTCCATGGTGCCACGACGTCGTAGGCGTCCTTTCCTGGACACTGCTGTCGTGTCTTTATACCATCAACCCTCTGCATGATGTCAGTGTCCAAAGGATCCTCAGCTGTCTTCCTCTTCTGGCCATTGGAGCAGGGTCGTGGAGATGGGGCGGAGGTTGATTGAGTTGCAGGGCAGGGAGCACTGGTGCGCCTGGATGGTGGATTGGGGGTTAAGAAGGTACTGGGTTTTGGGGGGAGAGGAACCGGAGAGGCCGATGTTTGAACTTGCTCTGCTAATCATTATGATAACACAGGCGGTGAATATTTCCCGTTCACAATTTCTCCCATCCAGAAAAGAGGTGATTTCACGTTCTAAATAGGTTTGCTACACATAAAAACACAAACACACACACATTGACTGTACAAAAGGACTTGGCTGCATGACGAGTACATACTGTATCTGACATATTGGTGTCTGTATGATGATGTTTCACGTGAACACGAAGCTAATCCAACCCAACCCAGAGGGGATACCGGGGAAAGAAATATTTAGGAGTGTGCAAAACTGTCATCAAGGCAAAGGGTGGCTCCTTTGAAGAATCTCAAATGTAAAATATATTTTGATTTGTTTCACCCTTTTTAGTTACTACATGATTCCATGTGTGTTATTTCATAGTGTTAATGTCTCCACTATTATTCTACAATGTAGAAAATAGTCAAATAAGGAAAAACATCTAAACGTTTTACTGGTACTGTACATTTAGGCAAAGGGAAAGGGGATACCGGAATGCATTCAACTTGAATTGTCTGCTGCATTCAAATGCCTCCACCAGGGTCCTCTCCATCCTCTACACTCTCTCTTATAGGACCCCCACAGAGGAAGTTGCTCCCACTATTTCAGGCTTAATTTCCTGCCCTGGAGATGAAATGCACGTTTAGGTTCCACCTCCGAAGAATGGCGAAGGCTTCATATTAATGAATTGGGTGTGGGAATTTTGGTTGATAAACATCAACAAGTAGGGCACAGACAGCTGTCAGTGTAGCTAGCTAGCATGCTAACCTTATCTAGCTAACTAATGTTATCTGTTGCTGTTTTATTTAATTTAATTTTACTACATCATATTGGAAAGATTAGCTAGCTGGCTGAATGGCTGGTTCTGGAGCTGGGTTTGTCAAAAGCATTGGTTTAGGGACGACTTCGCCACAGATGGGAACTACTGACCTATCTTTGACTTTCGCCATCTATTGTTATCGCTAGAATTTGCCATCTTCTGTAAATTGCAGCCGCAAATCAAATAGAAATGAATCAAATCCAATCAAATGTTCATTGTCACTTGCTTCGTCAACAGCTAGTGTAGACTAACAGTGAAATGCTGTCCAAACATTGCAGAATACAATCAAATAAAAATTAGAACTGGCTTAATTTTGCTGGAACCCTGGAAGAGTAGCTGCTGCCAATGGGGATCCATAATAAATACAAATAATAATATAAAAAAATTGTAACACGAGGAATAAATACACGATGAGCAATGATAGGGAAATGTGTGTATGTGTTGGTGTGTCAGTGTTAGAATGTGTGCGTGTGTGGGTAGAGTGCAGTTGTGTGCAAAGAGTCAAAAATGCTCATTGCAGATAGTCCGGGTAGCTATGTGATTAACTATTTATCAGTCTTATGGCTTGGGGGTAGAAGCTGTTCATGAGCCTTTTGGTGCCAGACTTGGCGCTCCGGTACCGCTTGCAGTGCAGTAGCATAAAAAACAGTCTATGACTTGGGTGGCTGGAGTCTTTGACAATGTTTAGGGCCTTCCTCTGACACCACCTGGTATAGAGGTCTGGACGTCAGGGAGTTCGACCCAGTACGCACTACCCTCTGTAGTGCCTTGCGGTTGGATGCCGAGTAGTTTCCATACCAAGCGGTGTCGCAGCCAGTCAAGATGCTCTCAGTGGTTCAGCTGTAGAACGTTTTGAGAATCTGAGGGCCCATGACAATTCTTTTCATCCTCCTAAATAGTCTGAAAGAATACAATGAAGCTTCGGTAGTATGGATAACTTTTGAAAGATAGTTGATATGTGTTTTTCTACATCTACAATGTAGAAAAACACATTGGCCTCGGCTGCGGTACAGCAAAGCCAAGTCAGCCCGTGCTCCAGGTTCTCACAGGGGACGTGAAATTACAGGCTACCGTGACTTTGCTCATGATCATTCACACCACAAATGACATGTAACTAACTATAAGCTCCTTAGGTTTTCTTTCGCAGGTGCCTTTTCGTTATCTGGATAGACACTTGTGGTTTCTAGCTAACGTTATAACAATTAAAGTAGTGGAGCATGTAGTGAAGCAAAACTTTAGTTGTCAAAACCATTCACCATGGGGTGACGGGGGGAGAGGGTTTGCAAAATGCTACCATATAACACAATTATTCCATTCATTTTAATACAGACTAGCTCAAAAATAAGTGAACATTTACAAATTATCCAATTGATTCTGAGAATTTTCTGGTAAGAAACCAGTTATTTGAATTAGCTCCATAGCTCAGTGAATACAAGGATGTTTGGCTCATTTCAGTCATGAAGAGGAATAGCTTTGCAGCTGTTTCTGATTAATATGCATGCTGGTGGGTGGTATCATTCAAATAAAACCCAGCCCTGAAGTGAAACACAGGTTGAAAATAATGTGTATGTCATATCATAGGAATAGACTCTGCATTCGCATGGATTTGCGCAAAGTGGGCAGCTCAGATTTGTCACTTCAAGCACAAATGTATCATGCCTATTGACTAAAGTCATTGTGCAACATCATGGGTAAGCTCAAATGTGTTTCTACTGGTGTGGGGCGTTTAATCTGTCTCGCTCTTCATTCTTTCGCTCTGTTGTCCATCTTTCCTTTCTTAGTTCTGATATTTCTTCTTGCGGCCGTGACTTCTGTCGCTTTTTTGAAAAGCAACTGCTTCATGTTGTGGCAGGTGTACAGTTGAAGTCTGAAGTTTACAGACACCTTCGCCAAATACATTTAAACTCAGTTTTTCACAATTACTGACATTTAATCCTAGTAGAAATTCCCTGTTTTAGGTCAGTTAGGATCACCACTTTATTTTAAGAATGTGAAATGTCAGAATAAGAGTAGAGAGAATTATTTATTTCAGCCATCACATTCCCAGTGGGTCAGAAGTTTACATACACTCAATTTATATTTGGTAGCATTGCCTTTAAATTGTTTAACTTGGGTCTAACGTTTCATGTAGCCTTCCACAAGCTTCCCACAATAAGTAGGGTGAATTGTGGCTCATTCCTCCTGGCAGAGATGGTGTAACTGAGTCAGGTTTGTAGACCTCCTTGCTTTTTCAGTTCTGCCCACAAAGTTTCTATAGGATTGAGGTCAGGGCTTTGTGATGGCCACTCCAATACCTTGACTTTGTTGTCCTTAAGCCATTTTGCCACAACTTTGGAAGTATGCCTGGGGTCATTGTCCATTTGGAAGACCCATTTGCGACCAAGCTTTAACTTCCTGACTGATGTCTTGGACATTTGTCCAAAAAGTACAATCTTTGTCCCCATGTGCAGTTGCAAACAGTAGTCTGGCTTTTTTATTATGGTTTTGGAGCAGTGGCTTCTTCCTTGCTGAGCGGCCTTTCAGGTTATGTCGATATAGGACTCGTTTTACTGTGGATATAGATACTTTTGTACCTCTTTCCTCCAGCATCTTCACAAGGTCCTTTGCTGTTGTTCTGGGATTGATTTGCTCTTTTCGCACCAAAGTACATTCATCTCTAGGAGACAGAATGTGTCTCCTTCCTGAGCGGTATGGCGGCTGCGTGGTCCCATGGTGTTTATACTTGCGTACTATTGTTTGTACAGATGAACGTGGTACCTTCAAGCATTTGGAAATTGCTCCCAAGGATAAACCAGACTTGTGGATGTCTACAATCTTTTTTGGCTGATTTTATTTTATTTTCCCATGATGTCAAGCAAAGAGGCACTGAGTTTGAAGGTAAGCCTTGAAATACATCTACAGGTACACCACCAATTGACTCAAATGTTGTCAATTAGCCTTACAGAAGCTTCTAAAGCCTGACATAATTTTCTGCATTTTCCAAGCTGTTTAAAGGCACAGTCAACATAGTGTATGTAAACTTCTGACCCACGGGAATTGTGATATAGAGAATTATAAGTGAAATAATCTGTCTGTAAACAATTGTTGGAAAAGGTTCTTGTGTCGTGCACAAAGTAGATGTTCTAACCGACTTGCCAAAACTATAGTTTGTTCACAAGAAATGTGTAGATTGGTTGAAAAAACGAGTTTTAATGACTCCAACCTAAGTGTATGTAAACTTCCGACTTCAACTGTATTTCGTATTATTCCTACTGGGGAAGAAACGGTCATCCCTAAAACCTTGTTGATTTCACACATGCTGGCTGCATGGCTGTGTAAATGTGTCTCTGTTTGAGACATGGGTTTGCATGCTTGTGAAACATGAACTTTCTCATAAATCATGCATTGATCTCTAGATGAGTTCTCCAGGAAGTTATACACGCAGTTAGGATTTGACCGGTTGTGGACCAGAGTTCACATTTAGCTCCATGCCCAGCTGTGTCCTTATCCCCCAGTATACTACAGTACAGACTCCCTGCTTCCTGTTGTTGTCCCCCCCCCCCACACACACACACACACTTGCCACTCTCCATACATAGCCTACTGTACAGTAATCTCTACCCCTCATTAGCACCATCTGAGGAAGAAGAACACTGAACTCTAGTTCGGTGTGTCAGGGAAACTGACTAGGCTTTACATGTTTAAACCTCACTCCCCACATATGTTGAGAACTGCAAATCATCTTTGTATACTTGTGTGTCTGTGCTCATGTTAGTGAGATGGGCTGATCCTTTGTGCCCCAGAGTGAATCTCATATCGGAGCTTCCCGAGTGTCCAACGAGCCCGACACCATCCCCTTCCCCACTCTGTGTTGTAGTTCATTACTGTGTCACCCATGAGGCTGTCCTGAGGTGTCCCCCGTCCGCCCCTTCATTAGTGATGTACACTGTAGAGGAGCAAGGCACAACTCTGGGCATTATCTCTGGAGCTCTGACACACTCTGAGTATCACACTGGTTTCCATGCTGTCTGGTTGGTGACATTATAAAGCTTGCCCCTCTCTGGCCCACTCTGGACACTTCTATAGATTCCAACGTTTCAGTTTTAGCACCCTCAAGAGTTTTTAAACATCAATCATGAACTTGGGTTTTTCTCGCAATGTCTTTTTATTATTATTTTTTTTATATATATTTAAGCGTAAAAGAGGCAGGAAATGGCATTGGGGGAGAAGGATGGAGTGAGATATGTGGAATGAGAGAGTAGGCAGAGCGAGCAGACAGAAAGAGTGGAGAAGAAGGGATTGGGACAAGCCTCTAAGCCTCTTCAGCATAGTGTTGCACATCTGGGCCACAACCCGCCTTTTTTATCGAAACCAGAGAGAAGTTGGACAGAGTAAAAAATGACGCTAATCTCCCTGAGGAGACTGAGATAAAACAGCCCAGTTGTGGCAGCAGCAGCATTTAGTGGAGGGGGATAGGGAGGCGAGGGCGCCCAAGCAGGGAGGGAGGGAGGAGAGAGGGTGTGTGTGTGTGTGTGTGTGTGTGTGTGTGTGTGTGTGTGTGTGTGTGTGTGTGTGTGTGTGTGTGTGTGTGTGTGTGTGTGTGTGTGTGTGTGTGTGTGTGTGTGCGCATGGGGGTTTGGGACTGGGGGGGGGTCCCTAGATGCTGTCAGTCCACGGTGTAACATTGCCCTCTAGTGGTGATGTTGACTTTCTCTGTTTTTCTGTTGAAGCCTGCTGGAGAACAGCAGACGACAGGGAGCTCAGAGACAGACAGAGCCTCCAACAGGCTGTAGGTGAGCTCAGAACCCCTCTCATCTTCGTGGGCATTTCTGTGCCTGTCTGTCAGACTGTGCATAGTGTATGTTCAGAGATCGAGAGCTGTTATTTCCCTCTGCCTTGATAATACTAGTCTATGTTCTGTCCCATTCCCTTTACAGCCAGCAGGGGGAAAGGCTTGTGTACTTCCGATGGAGAGAAAAAAAATGGACTGGTGACAAATGCCAGATGTCCAAATTCAATATGTTAGCACTTACACAATATTTACCCAAGGGTTGTTTTTGAGCCCAGGATTTCTTGGTTGACTAGATTTGAGTAATACAACAACAACTGCAGCCACTGCCAAGAGACAGGGAAACTGTCCTTCTGACTGTCCCAGTACGCCTTAGACAGCTGTACATCATCCACAGTTATCACCGGGAAACTGTCCTTCTGACTGTCCCAGTACGCCTTAGACAGCTGTACATCATCCACAGTTATCACAGGGAAACTGTCCTTCTGACTGTCCCAGTACGCCTTAGACAGCTGTACATCATCCACAGTTATCACAGGGAAACTGTCCTTCTGACTGTCCCAGTACGCCTTAGACAGCTGTACATCATCCACAGTTATCACAGGGAAACTGTCCTTCTGACTGTCCCAGTACGCCTTAGACAGCTGTACATCATCC